>NW_027271073.1:27500-32500 GCF_040938485.1 Diadema antillarum | reverse complement strand
GCGATTAAATGCGAGCGAGCGGAGCGAGCGAGCTCGAAAATTTTAACATCTTACAATCTAAAAACTGCCGTTTGTAGCTATACTTTTTCGCTTTGGAAATTAAGGGGGGCCGCACCGGGCGCAACCGCTGTCAATCACTGGCAGCAACATTAAGAGAATGGCATAGCGGTAAAATGCTAGCGAGCAGAGCGAGCGAGCTTGGAAATTTTGACATTTTACAGTCCAAAGACTGCCGTTTGTGGCTGTATTTTTTCGCTCTGAAAATTAAGAGGGGCGCACCGGGCGCAACTGCCGGAAATTACTGGCAGCAACATCAGGAGAATGGAATAATGATTAAATGCGAGGGAGCGAAGCGAGTGAGCTTGAAAATTTTGACATTTTAAAGTCCCAAAAACTGTCGTTTGTGGATGTATTTTTTCGCTATGGAAATTAAGGGGCGCACCGGGCGAAAACTGCTGGCAATTACTGGCAGCAACATCAGGAGAATGGAATAATGATTAAATGCGAGCGAGCGAAGCGAGTGAGCTTGAAAATTTTGACATTTTACAGTCCAAAAACTGCCGTTTGTAGCTAAATTTTTAGCTTTGGAAATTAAGGGGGGCGCACCGGGCGAAAACTGCTAGCAATTACTGGCAGCAACATCAGGAGAATGGAATAATGATTAAATGCGAGCGAGCGAAGCGAGTGAGCTTGAAAATTTTGACATTTTACAGTCCCAAAAACTGTCGTTTGTGGCTGTATTTTTTGCTTTGGAAATTAAGGGGGGCGCATCGGGGGAAAACTGCTGGCAATTACTGGCAGCAACATCAGGAGAATGGCATAATGATTAAATGCGAGCGAGCGAAGCGAACGAGCTTCAAAATTTTGACTTTTTACAGTCCAAAAACTGCCGTTTGTAGCTATATTTTTAGCTTTGGAAATTAAGGGGGGCGCACCGGGCGAAAACTGCTGGCAATTACTGGCAGCAACATCAGGAGAATGGAATAATGGTAAATGCGAGCGAGCGAAGCGAGCAAGTTTCAAAATTTTGACATTTTACAGTCCAAAAACTGCCGTTTGTAGCTATATTTTTTGCTTTGGAAGTTAAGGGGGGCACACCGGGGGCAACTGCCGGCAATAACTGGCAGCAACATCAGGAGAATGGCATAACGATTAAATGCGAGGGAGCGAAGCGAGTGAGCTTGAAAATTGTCGTTTATGGCTGTATATTTTCGCTTTGGAAATTAAGGGGGCGCACCGGGCGAAAACTGCTGGCAATTACTTGCAGCAACATCAGGAGAATGGAATAATGATTAAATGCGAGCGAGCGAAGCGAGCGAGCTTCAAAATTTTGACATTTTACAGTCCCAAAACTGCCGTTTGTAGCTACATTTTTCGCTTTGGAAATTAAGGGGGGCGCACCGGGGGCAACTGCTGTCAGTCACTGGCAACGTCAGGAGAATGGCATAGCGGTTAAATGCGAGCGAGCGGAGCGAGCGAGCTTTAAAATTTTTACATTACACTCCAAAAACTCCCGTTTGTAGCTATATTTTTCGCTTTTGTTTGTCCCACTTTCATGGGGGATCCACCCCCCCCCCATCGATGCCTCTGCATATGAGGGTGCTTTTGTTAAGTGAAAGATCTACTGCACACTCTTTGATAAGGGAAATATACGTCAATGTCAAAAGTGTACAAAGTTTATCGAAAGGGATCTTGTATAGTGGAGCTTTTGCAGGTTTATGATTGCAATACAACGATCTGGTGCATAGTTCTGGCGATATTTGGACAATTTTCCATTAAGAAAGTTCGAGATTTGTCCTCATCTCGGGAATTGCTTGGGTAATAAATGATTTGTCTGCCTAAACACTTCCGTAGGGGCGGGGCAAATGCCCCTTTGCCCCCCCCCCCCCCCAAATAGATTCGACGCCCCTGATCTTCCCTGGCCGGTATGCCCATAGATGTATCCTGACTGAGTCATCAGTCACTGTCGTTTCTCAGGGATGATTCAGGAAATGGAGGGGGTTCAATTATGGCGATATAGTTTTTTGTTATTGTTCGTTTGTTTGTTTTCGTACATATTTTGCAGAAGGTCCCCAGTTACTCGCGTCATAGCATGTTTACATGTAGGCCTACACTATTTGACGTTGTCAACGTCTGAGCCATACCTTACAGTGTATGTCGATGTTACTTAATTCTTCGCGAGCGAGCGAAGCGAGCGAGCGCTTGAGAAAATTATGTATACATTTTCCTACAAGATAGAATACTGTTTAGCTCTGTTACCTGTCTGAAGGCCGGCGTACAAACGTCATGCAATATGCCAAAATTGAAACAATCACATTTCTGCTTCCTCCATTTTTCCCCCGCAAAATTCAGGGGGGATGATTGTACAGGCCATCCCCCCCCCTCCTCCATTTCAGGGGGGGGGGATATATCCCCCCATCCCCCCGGGATTTACGCCCATGATATATGCAGAGGCTCGTAAGAATATCCAGCTGCCATTACAGCTTAAATGTAGTAGTCAGTAAAATATATTTCTGGTAATACTTTGAGGTCATCACACTAGAGGCCAGTAAGAAATTCCAGCTGTTATTATAGCTTGAATGAAATAGTTGGTAAGATTTATGACCGGTAATACTTTGAGGTCATAACACTATGAGAGGCCCACAGGAATATCCAGCCGTCATTACCGCTCGAATGAAGTAGTTAGTAAAATGTATCAGCAGTAATTAACACTTTGAGGTCATCACACTAGAGACCATTAGAATATCCAGCTGTCATTACAGCTTGAATGAAATAGTCAGAAAAATGCATCACCGATAATACTTTAGGGTCATCACAATAGAGGCCCCTAGGAATATCCAGCTGCCATCACAGTTCGAATGAAGTCGTCAGTAGTAAGTATCACCGGTAATATTGTGAGGTCATGAGACAAAAGGCCGTAGGATAGCTCGAATGAAGATGTTAGTAAAATGTATCACCGTTAATACTTTGAGGTCGTCACACTAGAGGCCCCGACGAATATCCAGCTGTCATTACAGCTCGAATGAAGTAGTTAGCAAAGCGTATAACCAGTAATACTTTGAGGCATCACTTTTGAGGGCGGTAGGAATACCGTGCTGTCATTACAGCTCAAATGAAGTTGTTAATACTAGGTGTTGCAAAAAAATTTCTCACTTTTGATTCTTAATAGTTCAAAGACTATACATCAGATAACACTGGAAGGATTAGGGTTAGGGTTAGGGTTAGAGTTATGGGAGTTTGCCATGATCCAAATCTTTGAGTTAACTTCCTGTGTGATATCCCTTGGTAAAGTAAGTATACCCCTAAAATTTTTGACCTTAGCTCCCAGGATTTTTTTTTTATATGAATTAAAAAAAACATATGAATAGGTCAGATTTCCTGTGATTATAGATTTATTAAAAACAATGATTGAATATAAATCACATCCGTATAATTACAATATCTGCTATTCAACAAAATGATCTATGAATACCTGCGGGTTTTTTTTTTGAACTTTAGAAACAATGATTAGATATGAATTATATGAAACAATCACAAGATATGTGCTATTCCAGGCGAATGTTTTGATTTACGTTGATGAGAATTTGTTAAAAAACAATATTGAAATATAAATCATATGCAAACAATTACGACAAATATGCTATTCATGAAAATGCTTGATGAATAGCTGAAATTGACCTTGATTGAAACTTCATTAAGAAAACAACAATTACATATAAATCATATGCGAATAATCAGGACATAATATATGCTATTCAACAAAACGCTCTTTCAATAGCTGTGATTTTGATCAGAACTTCATTTAGAAACAATAATGAAATATAAATCATATGCAAACAATCACGAGATATGTGCTATTCCCGGCAAAAGTTTTGATTTACTTTGATCACGACTTGATTAAAAAACGATGATTAAATAAAAATCATATGCAATCAATCATACTTCGTCACACTTTGTTATACTTTGTGATATTTTGTTTCATTTTAGCAATGATATTTACTTTTGTCTGATGCTATTTTACTGACGCTAAAGGGTAGTTAGGGATGGGATTACAATTTAGTTGCAACATTTCAAGAGCTCACTTCTATCCATTCGCCAAACGCTCTACAAAATTCGTCGCTTACCATGATCTGGTTGTGGTTGGTTTCCTTTATCACTTCTTCCACCTCTTCTGCTGTGGTGCAGTGTGTTGCCTAAACGTTGTCGAGACCAAGGCCCTCGGCTTTATTGACTACAAATAGGAAACAAATACGTGTAAAAAACGTGTAAAGAACGATCAGAATTGTTTTTCCCATAGGTTTTTCACACATTATTTTCTAAGTTTTTTTCCTTTGATTTTTTTAAAAAGAAAATGTTGGAAAACAAATTTAAAGAATAATGTTAGTATGCACATGTATAAGTGCAATTACGTCCTCTTGTGGCAAGAAGAATGTAATTTCTACCTTTATATTAATATTAATTGTATTGATGTTCACCCCAAATATTGCATTTCATTTGAAGAAAGTACAATATCATACATTACCCTTGCACGGCTTCTCAGCCAGGAACTTTCGGATTCGCCCATTGAAGTCAGCCAAAGGGTAGTTATTGAGGACATAATTATGCTTTCAGACCCCCAACGTTTCCTGCCTGGATAAGGAGGCCATGCTCGAAATCGTCTGTTACGCCTTTGGTGGAGGCCCTGGTGGTGATCGCTGCCCCATAAAAATACTTCTGCTTAAACTGGGCACGCAATAATAACATTGTGATCTCCAATCAGGATGGCAGCATCGACATCCCTGTTGATGTGTATTCCCGCCATATTGATTTGAAATACTCTGAAATGCAATTTGAATTCCAATTACAATATAGGTTTTCCCGGCCAATTTCGCACTTTTGTCAGTCCATTTGATAAAAGGTTCATTCAATTTAGCGAAAATCCTTGTCACTGCACATTCTGTCATTCAAAATTGCACATTCTGTCATTCAAAATTGCAACTTGGTCGTTCAATTTAGCATTT